>NC_042974.1:6609308-6652959 GCF_901001165.1 Salmo trutta | reverse complement strand
ATGCTTATTATGACTGTATGATTACCAGTTAGTAATGTGCTATATATGACTGATATGAACCAGTAGTTAATGTGCTATATAGGAGCAATATGAACCAGTTAGTTAATGTGCTATATATGACTGATATGAACCAGTTAGTTAATGTGCTATAATGACTGATATGAACCAGTTAGTTAATGTGCTATATATGAGTGATATGAACCAGTTAGTTAATGTGCTATTATGAGTGATATGAACCAGTTAGTTAATGTGCTATATGAGTAATATGAACCAGTTAGTTAATGTGCTATATATGACTGATATGAACCAGTAGTTAATGTGCTATATATGACTGATATGAACCAGTTAGTTAATGTGCTATATATGACTGATATGAACCAGTTAGTTAATGTGCTATATATGACTGATCTGAACCAGTTTAGTTCATGTGCTATATATGACTGATATGAACCAGTTAGTGAATCGTGCTATATATGACTGTATAACCAGTTAGTTAATGTGCTATATATAGACTGGTATGAAACCAGTTAGTTAATGTGCTATATATGACTGATATGAACCAGTTAGTTAATGTGCTATATATGAGTGGTATGAAACCAGGTTAGTAATGTGCTATATATGACTGATATGAACCAGTTAGTAATGTGCTATATATGACTGGTATGAACCAGTTAGTTAATGTGCTCTATATATGACTGTATATGACCCTAGTTAGTTAATGTGCTATATATGAGT
Organism: Salmo trutta; assembly: GCF_901001165.1. Lineage (NCBI taxonomy): Eukaryota > Metazoa > Chordata > Actinopteri > Salmoniformes > Salmonidae > Salmo > Salmo trutta. The sequence continues at coordinate 6,652,224 of NC_042974.1, read as the reverse complement.
GGTATGAACCAGTTAGTTAATGTGCTATATATGACTGATATGAACCAGTTTGTTAATGTGCTATATATGACTGGTATGAACCAGTTAGTTAATGTGCTATATATGAGTGATATTAACCAGTTAGTTAATGTGCTACATATGACTGATATGAACCAGTTAGTTCATGTGCTATATATGACTGATATGAACCAGTTAGTTAATGTGCTATATATGACTGATATGAACCAGTTAGTTAATGTGCTATATATGACTTGTATTTACCAGTTAGTTAATGTGCTATATATGACTGGTATGAACCAGTTAGTTAATGTGCTATATATGACTGATATGAACCAGTTAGTTAATGTGCTATATATGAGTAATATGAAGCAGTTAGTTAATGTGCTATATATGACTGGTATGAACCAGTTAGTTAATGTGCTATATATGACTGGTATGAACCAGTTAGTTAATGTGCTATATATGACTGATATGAACCAGTTAGTTAATGTGCTATATATGAGTAATATGAACCATTTAGTTAATGTGCTATATATGACTGATATGAACCAGTTAGTTAATGTGCTATATATGACTGATATGAACCAGTTAGTTAATGTGCTATATATGAGTGATATGAACCAGTTAGTTAATGTGCTATATATGAGTGATATGAACCAGTTAGTTAATGTGCTATAATAGTACTGGTAGAACCAGTTAGTTAATGTGCTATATACTGAGTAATATGAACCAGTTAGTTAATGTGCTATATTTGAGTGATATGAACCAGTTAGTTAATGTGCTATATATGACTGATATGAACCAGTTAGTTAATGTGCTATATATGACTGATATGAACCAGTTAGTTAATGTGCTATATATGACTGATATGAACCAGTTAGTTAATGTGCTATATATGACTGATATGAACCAGTTAGTTAATGTGCTATATATGACTGGTATGAACCAGTAGTTAATGGTGCTATATATGAGTGGTATGAACCAGTTAGTTAATGTGCTATATATGACTGATATGAACCATTTAGTTAACGTGCTATATATGACTGATATGAACCAGTTAGTTAATGTGCTCTATATGACTGATATGAACCAGTTAGTTAATGTGCTATATATGACTGAAATTAACCAGTTAGTTAATGTGCTATATATGACTGATATGAACCAGTTAGTTAATGTGCTATATATGACTGGTATGAACCAGTTAGTTAATGTGCTATATATGAGTAATATGAACCAGTTAGTTAATGTGCTATATATGAGTGATATGAACCAGTTAGTTAATGTGCTATATATGACTGATATGAAACAGTTAGTTAATGTGCTATATATGACTGATATGAACCAGTTAGTTAATGTGCTATATATGACTGATATGAACCAGTTAGTTAATGTGCTATATATGAGTAATATGAACCATTTAGTTAATGTGCTATATATGACTGATATGAACCAGTTAGTTAATGTGCTATATATGAGTGATATGAACCAGTTAGTTAATGTGCTATATATGAGTGATATGAACCAGTTAGTTAATGTGCTATATATGACTGATATGAACCAGTTAGTTAATGTGCTATATATGACTGATATGAACCAGTTAGTTAATGTGCTATATATGACTGATATGAACCAGTTAGTTAATGTGCTATATATGAGTAATATTAACCAGTTAGTTAATGTGCTATATATGACTGGTATGAACCAGTTAGTTAATGTGCTATATATGACTGATATGAACCAGTTAGTTAATGTGCTATATATGAGTAATATGAACCATTTAGTTAATGTGCTATATATGACTGATATGAACCAGTTAGTTAATGTGCTATATATGACTGATATGAACCAGTTAGTTAATGTGCTATATATGACTGATATGAACCAGTTAGTTAATGTGCTATATATGACTGTATGAACCAGTTAGTTAATGTGCTATATATGAGTAATATGAACCAGTTGGTTAATGTGCTATATATGATTATTGAACCAGTAATATGAACCAGTTAGGTTAATGTGCTATATATGACTGATATGAACCAGTTAGTTAATGTGCTATATATGAGTAATATGAACCAGTTAGTTAATGTGCTATATATGAGTGATATGAACCAGTTAGTTAATGTGCTATATATGAGTGATATGAACCAGTTAGTTAATGTGCTATATATGACTGATATGAACCAGTTAGTTAATGTGCTATATATGACTGATATGAACCAGTTTAGTTAATGTGCTATATGACTGATATATGAACCAGTTAGTTAATGTGCTATATATGACTGATATGAACCAGTTAGTTAATGTGCTATATATGACTGATATGAACCAGTTAGTTAATGTGCTATATATGACTGGTTGAACCAGTTAGTTAATGTGCTATATTGACTGGTATGAACCAGTTAGTTAATGTGCTATATATACTGATTGAACCAGTTAGTTATGTGCTATATGACTGATATGAACCAGTTAGTTAATGTGCTAAATATGACTGATATTAACCAGTTAGTTAATGTGCTATATATGACTGATATGAACCAGTTTAGTTATGTGCTATATGACTGATATGAACAGTTAGTTAATGTGCTATATATGAGTATGAAACCAGTTAGTTATGGGCTATATATGCTATATGAACCAGTTAGTTAATGTGCTATAATAGTGATATGACCAGTTAGTTAATGTGCTATATATGATGATATGAACCAGTTAGTTAATGTGCTATATATGAGTGATATGAACCAGTTAGTTAATGTGCTATATATGACTGGTATGAACCAGTTAGTTAATGTGCTATATATGAGTAATATGAACCAGTTAGTTAATGTGCTATATTTGAGTGATATGAACCAGTTAGTTAATGTGCTATATATGACTGATATGAACCAGTTAGTTAATGTGCTATATATGACTGGTATGAACCAGTTAGTTAATGTGCTATATATGAGTGGTATGAACCAGTTAGTTAATGTGCTATATATGACTGATATGAACCATTTAGTTAACGTGCTATATATGACTGATATGAACCAGTTAGTTAATGTGCTCTATATGACTGATATGAACCAGTTAGTTAATGTGCTATATATGACTGAAATTAACCAGTTAGTTAATGTGCTATATATGACTGATATGAACCAGTTAGTTAATGTGCTATATATGACTGGTATGAACCAGTTAGTTAATGTGCTATATATGAGTAATATGAACCAGTTAGTTAATGTGCTATATATGAGTGATATGAACCAGTTAGTTAATGTGCTATATATGACTGATATGAAACAGTTAGTTAATGTGCTATATATGACTGATATGAACCAGTTAGTTAATGTGCTATATATGACTGATATGAACCAGTTAGTTAATGTGCTATATATGAGTAATATGAACCATTTAGTTAATGTGCTATATATGACTGATATGAACCAGTTAGTTAATGTGCTATATATGACTGATATGAACCAGTTAGTTAATGTGCTATATATGAGTGATATGAAACAGTTAGTTAATGTGCTATATATGACTGATATGAACCAGTTAGTTAATGTGCTATATATGACTGGTATGAACCAGTTAGTTAATGTGCTATATATGAGTAATATGAACCAGTTAGTTAATGTGCTATATATGAGTGATATGAACCAGTTAGTTAATGTGCTATATATGACTGATATGAACCAGTTAGTTAATGTGCTATATATGACTGATATGAACCAGTTAGTTAATGTGCTATATATGACTGATATGAACAGTTAGTTAATGTGCTATTATATGGACTGATATGAACCAGTTAGTTAATGTGCTATATATGACTGATATGAACCAGTTAGTTAATGTGCTATATATGACTGATATGAACCAGTTAGTTAATGTGCTATATATGACTGATATGAACCAGTTAGTTAATGTGCTATATATGAGTAATATTAACCAGTTAGTTAATGTGCTATATATGACTGGTATGAACCAGTTAGTTAATGTGCTATATATGACTGATATGAACCAGTTAGTTAATGTGCTATATATGAGTAATATGAACCATTTAGTTAATGTGCTATATATGACTGATATGAACCAGTTAGTTAATGTGCTATATATGACTGATATTAACCAGTTAGTTAATGTGCTATATATGACTGATATGAACCAGTTAGTTAATGTGCTATATATGACTGGTATGAACCAGTTAGTTAATGTGCTATATATGAGTAATATGAACCAGTTGGTTAATGTGCTATATATGAATGATCTGAAACCAGTTAGTTAATGTGCTATATATGACTGATATGAACCAGTTAGTTAATGTGCTATATATGACTGATATGAACCAGTTAGTTAATGTGCTATATATGACTGATATGAACCAGTAATTTAATGTGCTATATATGACTGGTATGAACCAATTAGTTAATGTGCTATATATGACTGATATGAACCAGTTAGTTAATGTGCTATATATGACTGATATGAACCAGTAATTTAATGTGCTATATATGACTGGTATGAACCAGTTAGTTAATGTGCTATATATGACTGATATGAACCAGTTAGTTAATGTGCTATATATGACTGATATGAACCAGTTAGTTAATGTGCTAAATATGACTGATATTAACCAGTTAGTTAATGTGCTATATATGACTGATATGAACCAGTTAGTTAATGTGCTATATATGACTGATATGAACCAGTTAGTTAATGTGCTATATATGAGTGATATGAACCAGTTAGTTAATGTGCTATATATGACTGATATGAACCAGTTAGTTAATGTGCTATATAGGAATGATTAGGACCATTCGTCATGTGCTATATATGACTGATATGAACCAGTTAGTTAATGTGCTATATATGACTGATATGAACCAGTTAGTTAATGTGCTATATATGACTGGTATGAACCAGTTAGTTAATGTGCTATATATGACTGATATGAACCAGTTAGTTAATGTGCTATATATGAGTATGTATTTACCAGTTAGTTAATGTGCTATATATGACTGGTATGAACCAGTTAGTTAATGTGCTATATATGACTGATATGAACCAGTTAGTTAATGTGCTATATATGAGTAATATGAACCATTTAGTTAATGTGCTATATATGACTGATATGAACCAGTTAGTTAATGTGCTATATATGACTGATATTAACCAGTTAGTTAATGTGCTATATATGACTGATATGAACCAGTTAGTTAATGTGCTATATATGACTGGTATGAACCAGTTAGTTAATGTGCTATATATGAGTAATATGAACCAGTTGGTTAATGTGCTATATATGAATGATATGAACCAGTTAGTTAATGTGCTATATATGACTGATATGAACCAGTTAGTTAATGTGCTATATATGACTGATATGAACCAGTTAGTTAATGTGCTATATATGACTGATATGAACCAGTAATTTAATGTGCTATATATGACTGATATGAACCAGTTAGTTAATGTGCTATATATGACTGATATGAACCAGTTAGTTAATGTGCTATATATGACTGGTATGAACCAGTTAGTTAATGTGCTATATATGAGTAATATGAACCAGTTAGTTAATGTGCTATATATGAGCAATATGAACCAGTTAGTTAATGTGCTATATATGACTGATATGAACCAGTTAGTTAATGTGCTATATATGACTGATAGGAACCAGTTAGTTAATGTGCTATATATGACTGATATGAACCAGTTAGTTAATGTGCTATATATGACTAATATGAACCAGTTAGTTAATGTGCTATATATGACTGATATGAACCAGTTAGTTAATGTGCTATATATGACTGATATGAACCAGTTAGTTAATGTGCTATATATGACTGATATGAACCAGTTAGTTAATGTGCTATATATGACTGATATGAACCAGTTAGTTAATGTGCTATATATGACTGATATGAACCAGTTAGTTAATGTGCTATATATGACTGATATGAACCAGTTGTTAATGTGCTATATATGACTGGTATGAACCAGTTAGTTAATGTGCTATATATGACTGATATGAACCAGTTAGTTAATGTGCTATATATGACTGATATGAACCAGTTAGTTAATGTGCTATATATGACTGATATGAACCAGTTAGTTATTGTGCTATATATGACTGATATGAACCAGTTAGTTAATGTGCTATATATGACTGATATGAACCAGTTATTTAATGTGCTATATATGAGTAATATGAACCAGTTAGTTAATGTGCTATATATGACTGGTATGAACCAGTTAGTTAATGTGCTATATATGACTGATATGAACCAGTTAGTTAATGTGCTATATATGAGTAATATGAACCAGTTAGTTAATGTGCTATATGTGACTGATATGAACCAGTTAGTTAATGTGCTATATATGACTGGTATGAACCAGTTAGTTAATGTGCTATATATGACTGATATGAACCAGTTATTTAATGTGCTATATATGACTGATATCAACCAGTTATTTAATGTGCTATATATGAGTAATATGAACCAGTTAGTTAATGTGCTATATATGACTGGTATGAACCAGTTAGTTAATGTGCTATATATGACTGATATGAACCAGTTAGTTAATGTGCTATATATGAGTAATATGAACCAGTTAGTTAATGTGCTATATATGAGCAATATGAACCAGTTAGTTAATGTGCTATATATGACTGATATGAACCAGTTAGTTAATGTGCTATATATGAGTGATATGAACCAGTTAGTTAATGTGCTATATATGACTGATATGAACCAGTTAGTTAATGTGCTATATATGACTGATATGAACCAGTTAGTTAATGTGCTATATATGACTGATATGAACCAGTTAGTTAATGTGCTATATATGACTGGTATGAACCAGTTAGTTAATGTGCTATATATGAGTAATATGAACCAGTTAGTTAATGTGCTATATATGAGCAATATGAACCAGTTAGTTAATGTGCTATATATGACTGATATGAACCAGTTAGTTAATGTGCTATATATGACTGATATGAACCAGTTAGTTAATGTGCTATATATGACTGATATGAACCAGTTAGTTAATGTGCTATATATGACTGATATGAACCAGTTAGTTAATGTGCTATATATGACTGATATGAACCAGTTAGTTAATGTGCTATAAATGACTGATATGAACCAGTTAGTTAATGTGCTATATATGACTGATATGAACCAGTTAGTTAATGTGCTATATATGACTGATATGAACCAGTTAGTTAATGTGCTATATATGACTGATATGAACCAGTTAGTTAATGTGCTATATATGACTGATATCAACCAGTTAGTTAATGTGCTATATATGACTGGTATGAACCAGTTAGTTAATGTGCTATATATGACTGATATGAACCAGTTAGTTAATGTGCTATATATGACTGATATGAACCAGTTAGTTAATGTGCTATATATGACTGATATGAACCAGTAAGTTAATGTGCTATATATGACTGATATGAACCAGTTAGTTAATGTGCTATATATGACTGATATGAAGCAGTTAGTTAATGTGCTATATATGACTAGTATGATCCAGTTAGTTAATGTGCTATATATGACTGATATGAACCAGTTAGTTAATGTGCTATATATGACTGATATGAACCAGTTAGTTAATGTGCTATATATGACTGATATGAACCAGTTAGTTAATGTGCTATATATGACTGGTATGAACCAGTTGGCTACCTGGGACGTTAGCGTGCCACCTGTGGCGCACCCTATCAACAGCAGGTGCATTTCAAGAGCGGCAAATTTGAAACCAAATAAATGTACAAATTCAAATTTCTCAAACATACAACTAACTTACAGCCTTTGAAAGATAAACATCTTCTTAATCTAACCACGTTTACCGATTTCAAAAAGGTTTTACGGGGAAAGCATAAAGTTAGGTTATGTTAGGAGAGTACATTGACAATAGCTGTGTGCAATGCATTGTCGATTCAAAGACATGCGTCACCAAAACCATACAATCAGCTAAAATTATGCACTAACCTTTTACAATCTCCATCAGATGACACTCCTAGGACATTTTGTTAGACAATGCATGCATTTTTAGTTCTATCAAGTTCATATTTATATCTAAAAACAGTGTTTTACTATGGCGTTGATGTTCAGGAAATCGTTTCCCTCCAATACCGGCAGTCAAGTCATGACGACAAAATAATTAATTAATATTAGAAAACATTGCTAAAATATTATATTGTCATTCAAAGAATTATAGATTTACATCTCTTGAACGCAATGGACTTGTCAGATTTTAAATTAACCTTACTGGGAAATCACACTTTGCAATAATCTGAGCACTGCGCCAGAAAAATACGCATCGCGATACAGACTAACCGCCATGTTGGAGGAATCTAAAATCGAAAATACTATATAAATAATCCATTACCTTTGATTCTCTTCATCAGATGTCACTTCCAAAGAGTCCCAGGTCCATAACGAATGTAGTTTTGTTCAAAAAAGCTCATCATTTATGTCGAAAAACCTCCGTGTTGTAGCGCATGATCTAAGCCAGCCGGACTTCACTTCACTTCAAGAACGGAAAAAATATATTTCCGTTCGTTCAAACATGTCAAACGTTGTATCGCATAAATCATTAGGGCCTTTTTTAACCAGAACATGAATAAAATTCAAGGCGGACCATTGGGTTTTCTTTTAAAACGTTTCGGAATGAGAGTACCCACCATCAAATCGCGCGCCAGGGTGAATGATGGACCATCACGTTCCATGGCTCTTATTCGGTCAGATCTCACTGTAGAACACTCAAAACACTTTGTAAAGGCTGGGGACATCTTGTGGAAGCAATAGGAAGTGCCAGAATATACTTCACCCCCTTTGTTTTTCAATGGCATAGGCTCAAAGTCAATTCAACACATCAGGTATCCACTTCCTGTCAGAATCTGTCTCAGGGTTTTGCCTGCCAAATGAGTTCTGTTATACTCACAGACACCATTCAAACAGTTTTGAAACTTTAGGGTGTTTTCTATCCATATATAATAAGTATATGCATATTGTAGTTACTGGGTAGGTGTAGGAGGCATTTAAAAATGGGCACATCTTTTTCAAAAAAGTCTCAATACTGCCCCCTATACCCTAACAGGTTTGTGCTATATATGACTTATATGAACCAGTTAGTTAATGTGCTATATATGACTGATATGAACCAGTTAGTTAATGTGCTATATATGACTGATATGAACCAGTTTGTTAATGTGCTATATATGACTGAAATGAACCAGTTAGTTAATGTGCTATATATGACTGATATGAACCAGTTAGTTAATGTGCTATATGTGACTGATATGAACCAGTTAGTTAATGTGCTATATATGACTGGTATGAACCAGTTGCTCTTTCTTGGGAATTTTCCCAGGTTTCATACTTCTACAGGTAACTTCCAAATAGAAAGATGATTGGTTTTGGTTGGATCAGGAATCTATATTAAGTAATAGTTCCATTGTTGTAACTATGCATCTCTGCAAAGTCCTGATCCTATCCGATGCTTAATGTCTCAAGGATTTAAATATGAAACTGTAAATTGCCCCAGATACAGAAAGGAATGTCTACTAAGTTGATAAATAATGTAGGTCTCTGTAAGGGGTAAATCCAGGTTCTTTCCAAAAGTGTGGGTATATGTGTGTGTGGGGATGCGTCTGTAGATGTGTGTGCGCGCACTTACCGACTTGATTGATGAGTTTTACAGTTATAGTCTACCAATTAGACTCATATGTCACTTCCAAGCAAAGTAAACAACTTATCCAACCCATATACCGTTGACCTTCCTTATGCAAAACTCATGGTTGCGTGAAAGCAATGTGATGTGTTTAAAATGTCCCATATATTATTCAGAAACTGTGCCATGGTTATGCGTGCATGCGTGTGTGTGTGTGTGCATGTTCAGTTACTGACAAGGTGTTGAGGTCCAGGTGTCTGTTGGCTCCCAGGTGTTACAGGACAGCGATGTGCTGCTTTAGTGCTGCTGCTTTAGATTGGGGGCTAAATGTAACCTTCATGGAAGAAGATAGTCATTCGCTGTTCTCTTTCCCGAAATGTGCACTTGGTCACTTCCCTTCATGGATTAGATAGGGAAGGTGGTATAAGAACTATGGCTCTGGTTGTGATAAGGGCTTACTAAGAAAAACTTCCAAAAGGACTCATTTATTTCTATAAGACTGGTATAAGAAATATGGTGGGTGAAAACTGCCTCTAGCACATGTTTACATCAATCCAATGTTTTGAAATGTGTGGTCAGGAGAGCAGCAGTTTGGGAGAAATGACAGATAATTGGGACACAGGGATTGACAGCTTCTTTATTCCCCAGTGGATGTAAGGGACTGACAAAATAAAGGAAACACTTGAGTAAATGAGGGATACAAAGTATATTGAAAGCAGGTGCTTCCACACATGTGTGGTTCCTGAGTTAATTAAGCAATTAACATCCCATCATGCCTAGGGTCATGTAGAAAAATGCTGGGCAGAACATTATTTTGTCTACCATGGCTACAGTGAGGGGAAAAAGTATTTGATCCCCTGCTGATTTTGTACATTTGCCCACTGACAAACAAATGATCCGTCTATAATTTTAATGGTAGGTTTATTTGAACAGTGAGAGACAGAATAACAACAAAAAAATCCAGAAAAACCCATGTCAAAAATGTTATAAAATGATTTGCATTTTAATGAGTGAAATAAGTATTTGACCCCTCTGCAAAACATGACTTAGTACTTGGTGGCAAAACCCTTGTTGGCAATCACAGAGGTCAGACGTTTCTTGTAGTTGGCCACCGGGTTTACACACATCTCAGAAGGGATTTTGTCCCACTCCTGTTTTCAGATCTTCTCCAAGTCATTAAGGTTTCGAGGCTGACGTTTGGCAACTCGAACCTTCAGCTCCCTCCACCGATTTTCTATGGGATTAAGGTCTGGAGACTGACTATGCCACTCCAGGACCTTAATGTGCTTCTTCTTGAGCCACTCCTTTGTTGCCTTGGCCGTGTGTTTTGGGTCATTGTCATGCTGGAATACCCATCCACGACCCATTTTCAATGCCCTGGCTGAGGGAAGGAGGTTCTCACCCAAGATTTGACGGTACATGGCCCCGTCCATCGTCCCTTTGATGCGGTGAAGTTGTCCTGTCCCCTTAGCAGAAAAACACCCCCAAAGCATAATGTTTCCACCTCCATGTTTGATGGTGGGGATGTTGTTATTGGGGTCATAGGCAGCATTCCTCCTCCTCCAAACACGGAGAGTTGAGTTGATGCCAAAGAGCTCCATTTTGGTCTCATCGGACCACAACACTTTCAACTAGTTGTCCTCTGAATCATTCAGATGTTCATTCGCAAACTTCAGATGGGCATGTATATGTGCTTTCTTGAGCGAGCAGGGGGACCTTGCGGGCGCTGCAGGATTTTCAGTCCACGAGGTGAGATCTTGCATGGAGCCCCAGGCCGAGGGAGATTGACAGTTCTTTTGTGTTTCTTCCATTTGTGAATAATCGCACCAACTGTTGTCACCTTCTCACCAAGCTGCTTGGCGATGGTCTTGTAGCCCATTCCAGCCTTGTGTAGGTCTACAATCTTGTCCCTGACATCCTTGGAGAGCTCTTTGGTCTTGGCCATGGTGGAGAGTTTTTCTGGATTTTTTTTGTTGCTATTCTGTCTCTCACTGTTCAAATAAACCTACCATTAAAATTATAGACTGATCATTTCTTTGTCAGTGGGCAAATGTACAAAATCAGCAGGGGATCAAATGCTTTTTTCCCTCACTGTATGCCCCGATTGGATGACAATGCCCCCATCCACAGGGCACGAGTGGTAACTGAATGGTTTGATGAGCATGAAAACTATGTATGCCTTTGCTGTCTGTCACCAGATCTCAACCCAATTCAACACTTATGGGAGATTCTGGAGCGGCACCTGAGACAGTGTTTCCCACCAACTTCAACAAAACACCAAATGATAGAATTTCTCATGGAAGAAAGGTGTTGCATCCCTCCAATAGAGTACCAGATACTTGTAGAGTCTATGAAAAGGCTAATTCTGGCTGTTCTGGCTCGTGGTGGCCCAACGCCCTATTAAGACACTTAATGTTGCAGTTCCTTTACCCTTATATTGTAATGTTGTGGTTGCTGTCTATTATATTTCTCTCTTGTCAGATAGAAAGTAACAGCAGGTTCACAGCGGTAGCTGTTGGCTGAGAGTACTCTGGTCTACACAGCATCATGTTGTCATGGCAACTCCCCACTTTCAAAAACCACCTCTATGTTACATGCAGTTCAGATTGCAAATAGCCACTGGGCACACACTCGTTGAATCAACGTTGTATCCACCTCATTTCAATGAAATGACGTTGAACCAACGAAGAATAGACGTTGAATTGACATCCGCGCCCATGTGGGAAATTTCCTGCCATGAACAAACAACTTTCTTTCTGTGAATGTTGTTACCTCCGGCCCCAGCCAGTCTTGTCAGATCTCCACAGCCCACTTCCTATTACCGCTGACGGTTGCTGTGTCGGTCTGTGACCAGCTGTGTCTGTGAGGGTTACTGTATCTCACTCTCTTTTACAGTCCGTGTCTGTGACTCTGTGTCTGTGAGGGTTACTGTATCTCACTCTCTTTTACAGTCCGTGTCTGTGACTCTGTGTCTGTGAGGGTTACTGTATCTCACTCTCTTTTACAGTCTGTGTCTGTGACTCTGTGTCTGTGAGGGTTACTGTATCTCACTCTCTTTTACAGTCCGTGTCTGTGACTCTGTGTCTGTGAGGGTTACTGTATCTCACTCTCTTTTACAGTCTGTGTCTGTGACTCTGTGTCTGTGAGGGTTACTGTATCTCACTCTCTTTTACAGTCCGTGTCTGTGACTCTGTGTCTGTGAGGGTTACTGTATCTCACTCTCTTTTACAGTCTGTGTCTGTGACTCTGTGTCTGTGAGGGTTACTGTATCTCACTCTCTTTTACAGTCCGTGTCTGTGACTCTGTGTCTGGTCTGCTAATGTGACATACAGGAGAACTGTAGAGCAGAAACCCTGATGTGAAATAGAACTGGAAACCCATGTCAGCTTGGGAGACAGAAAGTTAAAGACCTATTATGTCAGCAGTTCTGTGTGATTGAGATGTTTTATTTCCCTCTTCGACATAGAGGCCTAAACAATGAATAGCATAACACATGATGTCACAACACATAACAGTTACAGAGATAAAGCCCTGGGACCTACTGTAGTCTAATGAAACCATGTTCATCTCTGCATAAAGCCCTGGGACCTACTGTAGTCTAATGAGACCATGTTCATCTCTGTGCATAAAGCCCTGGGACCTACTGTAGTCTAATGAGACCATGTTCTCTGTGCATAAAGCCCTGGGACCTACTGTAGTCTAATGAGACCATGTTCTCTCTGCATAAAGCCCTGGGACCTACTGTAGTCTAATGAGACCATGTTCTCTCTGCATAAAGCCCTGGGACCTACTGTAGTCTAATGAGACCATGTTCTCTCTGCATAAAGCCCTGGGACCTACTGTAGACTAATGAGACCATGTTCTCTCTGCATAAAGCCCTGGGACCTACTGTAGTCTAATGAGACCATGTTCATCTCTGCATAAAGCCCTGGGACCTTTTGTAGTCTAATGAGACCATGTTCTTCTCTGTGCATAAAGCCCTGGGACCTACTGTAGTCTCATGAGACCATGTTCTCTGTCCATAAAGCCCTGGGACCTACTGTAGTCTAATAGGACCATGTTCTTCTTTGTCCATAAAGCCCTGGGACCTACTGTAGTCTAATGAGACCATGTTCTCTCTGCATAAAGCCCTGGGACCTACTGTAGTCTAATGAGACCATGTTCTTCTCTGTCCATAAAGCCCTGGGACCTACTGTAGTCTAATGAGACCATGTTCATCTCTGTGCATAAAGCCCTGGGACCTACTGTAGTCTAATGAGACCATGTCCTCTCTGTCCATAAAGCCCTGGGACCTACTGTAGTCTAATAGGACCATGTTCTTCTCTGTCCATAAAGCCCTGGGACCTACTGTAGTCTAATGAGACCATGTTCTTCTCTGTCCATAAAGCCCTGGGATCGACTGGGGTCTAATGAGACCATGTTCTCTCTGCATAAAGCCCTGGGACCGACTGTAGTCTAATGAGACCATGTTCTTCTCTGTCCATAACGCCCTGGGACCTACTGTAGTCAAATGAGACCACGTTCTCTCTGCATAAAGCCCTGGGACCTACTGTAGTCTAATGAGACCATGTTCTTCTCTGTCCATAAAGCCTTGGGACCTACTGTAATCTAATGAGACCATGTTCATCTCTGTCCATAAAGCCCTGGGACTTACTGTAGTCTAATGAGACCATGTTCTCTCTGCATAAAGCCCTGGGACCTACTGTAGTCTAATGAGACCATGTTCTCTCTGCATAAAGCACTGGGACCTACTGTAGTCTAATGAGACCATGTTCTCTCTGCATAAAGCCCTGTGACCTACTGTAGTCTAATGAGACCATGTTCATCTCTGCATAAAGCACTGGGACCTACTGTAGTCTAATGAGACCATGTTCTCTCTGCATAAAGCCCTGGGACATACTGTAGTCTAATGAGACCATGTTCTCTCTGCATAAAGCCCTTGAACCTACTGTAGTCAAATGAGACCATGTTCTCTCTGCATAAAGCCCTGGAACCTTCTGTAGTCTAATGAGACCATGTTCTTCTCTGTGCATAAAGCCCTGGGACCTACTGTAGTCTAATGAGACCATGTTCTCTCTACATAAAGCCCTGGAACCTTCTGTTGTCTAATGAGACCATGTTCTTCTTTGTCCATAAAGCCCTGGAACCTTCTGTAGTCTAATGAGACCATGTTCTCTCTGCATAAAGCCCTGGGACCTACTGTAGTCTAATGAGACCATGTTCATCTCTGTCCATAAAGCCCTGGAACCTTCTGTAGTCTAATGAGACCATGTTCTTCTCTGTCCATACAGCCCCGGGACCTACTGTAGTCTAATGAGACCATGTTCTCTCTGCATAAAGCCCTGGGACCTACTGTAGTCTAATGAGACCATGTTCTCTCTGCATAAAGCCCTGGGACCTACTGTAGTCTAATGAGACCATGTTCTCTGTCCATAAAGCCCCGGGTCCTCTGTAGTCTAATGAGACCATGTTCTCTCTGCATAAAGCCCTGGGACCTACTGTAGTCTAATGAGACCATGTTCTCTATGCATAAAGCCCTGGGACCTACTGTAGTCTAATGAGACCATGTTCTCTCTGCATAAAGCCCTGGGACCTACTGTAGTCTAATGAGACCATGTTCTCTCTGCATAAAGTCCTGTGACCTACTGTAGTCTAATGAGACCATGTCCTTCTCTGTCCATAAAGCCCTGGGACCTACTGTAGTCTAATGAGACCATGTTCTCTCTGCATAAAGCCCTGGGACCTACTGTAGTCTAATGAGACCATGTTCTTCTCTGTGCATAAAGCACTGGGACCTACTGTAGTCTAATGAGACCATGTTCTCTCTCCATAAAGCCCTGGGGCCTACTGTAGTCTAATGAGACCATGTTCTTCTCTGTCCATAAAGCCCTGGGACCTACTGTAGTCTAATGAGACCATGTTCTCTGTGCATAAAGCCCTGTGACCTAGTGTAGTCTAATGAGACCATGTTCTCTCTGCATAAAGCCCTGGGACATACTGTAGTCTAATGAGACCATGTTCTTCTCTGTCCATAAAGCCCTGGGACCTACTGTAGTCTAATGAGACCATGTTCTTCTCTGTCCATAAAGCCCTGGGACCTACTGTAGTCTAATGAGACCATGTTCATCTCTGTCCATAAAGCCCTGGGACCTACTACAGTCTAATGAGACCATGTTCTCTCTGCATAAAGCCCTGGTACCTACTGTAGTCTAATGAGACCATGTTCATCTCTGCATAAAGCCCTGGGACCTACTGTAGTCTAATGAGACCATGTTCTCTCTGCATAAAGCCCTGGGACCTACTGTAGTCTAATGAGACCATGTTCTCTGTGCATAAAGCCCTGTGACCTACTGTAGTCTAATGAGACCATGTTCATCTCTGCATAAAGCCCTGGGACCTACTGTAGTCTAATGAGACCATGTTCTCTCTGCATAAAGCCCTGGGACCTACTGTAGTCTAATGAGACCATGTTCTTCTCTGTCCATAAAGCCCTGGGACCTACTGTAGTCTAATGAGACCATGTTCTTCTCTGTCCATAAAGCCCTGGGACCTACTGTAGTCTAATGAGACCATGTTCATCTCTGTCCATAAAGCCCTGGGCCCTACTATAGTCTAATGAGACCATGTTCTCTCTGCATAAAGCCCTGGGACCTACTGTAGTCTAATGAGACCATGTTCTTCTCTGTCCATAAAGCCCTGGGACCTACTGTAGTCTAATGAGACCATGTTCTTCTCTGTCCATAAAGCCCTGGGACCTACTGTAGTCTAATGAGACCATGTTCTCTGTGCATAAAGCCCTGTGACCTACTGTAGTCTAATGAGACCATGTTCATCTCTGCATAAAGCCTTGGGACCTACTGTAGTCTAATGAGACCATGTTCTCTCTGCATAAAGCCCTGGGACCTACTGTAGTCTAATGAGACCATGTTCTTCTCTGTCCATAAAGCCCTGGGACCTACTGTAGTCTAATGAGACCATGTTCTTCTCTGTCCATAAAGCCTTGGGACCTACTGTAGTCTAATGAGACCATGTTCATCTCTGTCCATAAAGCCCTGGGACCTACTATTGTCTAATGAGACCATGTTCTCTCTGCATAAAGCCCTGGGACCTACTGTAGTCTAATGAGACCATGTTCATCTCTGCATAAAGCCCTGGGACCTACTGTAGTCTAATGAGAACATGTTCTCTCTGCATAAAGCCCTGGGACATACTGTAGTCTAATGAGACCATGTTCTCACTGCATAAAGCCCTGGGACCTACTGTAGTCTAATGAGACCATGTTCTCTCTGCATAAAGAGACGTGTAGTCCACTTGTCATTCCAATCTCCTTTGCATTAGCGTAGCCTCTTCTGTAGCTTGTCAACTATGTGTCTGTCGATCCCGGTTCTCTCCACTCTGCACAGGCCATACAAACGCTTCACACCGCGTGGCCGCTGCCACTCTAACCTGGTGGTCCCAGCGCGCACGACCCACGTGGAGTTCCAGGTCTCCGGCAGCCTCTGGAACTGCCGGTCTGCGGCCAACAAGGCTGAGTTCATCTCAGCCTATGCTACCCTCCAGTCCCTAGACTTCCTGGCGCTGACGGAAACATGGATCACCACAGATAACACTGCTACTCCTACTGCTCTCTCCTCGTCTGGCCACGTGTTCTCGCATACCCCTAGAGCATCGAGCCAGCGGGGTGGTGGCACTGGAATCCTCATCTCTCCCAAGTGGACATTCTCTCTTTCTCCCCTGACCCATCTGTCTATCTCCTCATTTGAATTCCATGCTGTCACAGTTACCAGCCCTTTCAAGCTTAACATCCTCATCATTTATCGCCCTCCAGGTTCCCTTGGAGAGTTCATCAATGAGCTTGACGCCTTGATAAGTTCCTTCCCTGAGGATGGCTCACCTCTCACAGTTCTGGGTGACTTTAACCTCCCCACGTCTACCTTCGACTCATTCCTCTCTGCCTCCTTCTTTCCACTCCTCTCCTCTTTTGACCTCACCCTCTCACCTTCCTCCCTACTCACAAGGCAGGCAATACGCTTGACCTCATCTTTACTAGATGCTGTTCTTCCACTAATCTCATTGCAACTCCTCTCCAAGTCTCCGACAACTACCTTGTATCCTTTTCCCTCTCGCTCTCATCAAAAACTTCTCACTCTGCCCCTACTCGGATGGTATTGCGCCGTCCCAACCTTCGCTCTCTCTCTCCTGCTACTCTCTCCTCTTCCATCCTATCATCTCTTCCCTCTGCTCAAACCTTCTCCAACCTATCTCCTGATTTTGCCTCCTCAACCCTCCTCTCCTCCCTCTCTGCATCCTTTGATTTTCTCTGTCCCCTATCCTCCAGGCCGGCTCGGTCCTCCCCTCCTGCTCCGTGGCTCGACGACTCACTGCGAGCTCACAGAACAGGGCTCCGGGCAGCCGAGCGGAAATGGAGGAAAACTCGCCTCCCTGCGGACCTCGCATCCTTTCACTCCCTCCTCTCTACATTTTCCTCTTCTGTCTCTGCTGCTAAAGCCACTTTCTACCACTCTAAATTCCAAGCATCTGCCTCTAACCCTAGGAAGCTTTTTGCTACCTTCTCCTCCCTCCTGAATCCTCCTCCCCCCTCCCCCCCCCTCCTCCCTCACTGCGGATGACTTCGTCAACCATTTTGAAAAGAAGGTTGACGACATCCGATCCTCGTTTGCTAAGTCAAGCGACACCGCTGGTCCTGCTCACACTGCCCTACCCTGTGCTTTGACCTCTTTCTCCCCTCTCTCTCCAGATGAAATCTCGCGTCTTGTGACGGCCGGCCGCCCAACAACCTGCCCACTTGACCCTATCCCCTCCTCTCTTCTCCAGACCATTTCCGGAGACCTTCTCCCCTACCTCACCTCGCTCATCAACTCATCCTTGACCGCTGGCTACGTCCCTTCCGTCTACAAGAGAGCGAGAGTTGCACCCCTTCTGAAAAAACCTACACTCGATGCCTCCGATGTCAACAACTACAGACCAGTATCCCTTCTTTCTTTTCTCTCCAAAACTCTTGAACGTGCCGTCCTTGGCCAGCTCTCCTGCTATCTCTCTCAGAACGACCTTCTTGATCCTAATCAGTCAGGTTTCAAGACTGGGCATTCAACTGAGACTGCTCTTCTCTGTGTCACGGAGGCTCTCCGCACTGCTAAAGCTAACTCTCTCTCCTCTGCTCTCATCCTTCTAGACCTATCTGCTGCCTTTGATACTGTGAACCATCAGATCCTCCTCTCCACCCTCTCCGAGCTGGGCATCTCCGGCGCGGCCCACGCTTGGATTGCGTCCTACCTGACAGGTCGCTCCTACCAGGTGGCGTGGCGAGAAGCTGTCTCCGCACCACGTGCTCTCACCACTGGTGTCCCCCAGGGCTCTGTTCTAGGCCCTCTCCTATTCTCGCTATACACCAAGTCACTTGGCTCTGTCATATCCTCACACGGTCTCTCCTATCATTGCTATGCAGACGACACACAATTAATCTTCTCCTTTCCCCCTTCTGACAACCAGGTGGCGAATCGCATCTCTGCATGTCTGGCAGACATATCAGTGTGGATGACGGATCACCACCTCAAGCTGAACCTCGGCAAGACGGAGCTGCTCTTCCTCCCGGGGAAGGACTGCCCGTTCCATGATCTCGCCATCACGGTTGACAACTCCCTTGTGTCCTCCTCCCAGAGTGCTAAGAACCTTGGCGTGATCCTGGACAACACCCTGTCGTTCTCCACTAACATCAAGGCGGTGACCCGATCCTGTAGGTTCATGCTCTACAACATTCGCAGAGTACGACCCTGCCTCACACAGGAAGCGGCGCAGGTCCTAATCCAGGCACTTGTCATCTCCCGTCTGGATTACTGCAACTCGCTGTTGGCTGGGCTCCCTGCCTGTGCCATCAAACCCCTACAACTCATCCAGAACGCCGCAGCCCGTCTGGTGTTCAACCTTCCCAAGTTCTCTCACGTCACCCCGCTCCTCCGCTCTCTCCACTGGCTTCCAGTTGAAGCTCGCATCCGCTACAAGACCATGGTGCTTGCCTACGGAGCTGTGAGGGGAACGGCACCTCCGTACCTTCAGGCTCTGATCAGGCCCTACACCCAAACAAGGGCACTGCGTTCATCCACCTCTGGCCTGCTCGCCTCCCTACCTCTGAGGAAGCACAGTTCCCGCTCAGCCCAGTCAAAACTGCTCGCCGCTCTGGCACCCCAATGGTGGAACAATCTCCCTCACGATGCCAGGACAGCGGAGTCAATCACCACCTTCCGGAGACACCTGAAACCCCACCTCTTTAAGGAATACCTGGGATAGGATAAAGTAATCCTTCTAACCCCCCCCCCTTTAAAGGATTTAGATGCACTATTGTAAAGTGTTTGTTCTACTGGATATTATAGGTGAATGCACCAATTTGTAAGTCGCTCTGGATAAGAGTGTCTGCTAAATGACTTAAATGTAAATGTAATAAAGCCCTGGGACCTACTGTAGTCTAATGAGACCATGTTCATCTCTGCATAAAGCCCTGGGACCTACTGTAGTCTAATGAGACCATGTTCATCTCTGTCCATAAAGCCCTGGGACCTACTGTAGTCTAATGAGACCATGTCCTTCTCTGTCCATAAAGCCCTGGGACCTACTGTAGTCTAATGAGACCATGTTCTTCTCTGTCCATAAAGCCCTGGGACCTACTGTAGTCTAATGAGACTATGTTGGTCTCTGTGCCTGTCTGTATTGTGTGTCTAGATGTTGGTCTCTGTGCCTGTCTGTAATGTGTGTCTAGATGTTGGTCTCTGTGCCTGTCTGTAATGTGTGTCTGGATGAGAGAGGGTCCATTGATCGGCCGCAACTCCTTCATAGTGTCTCCTCCTCCCTTCATGTACTGAAACCAGGTCAGTCCCACCACCTCCCTCAGCACTACCTGCTAAAACTCTCCCTATCTCTCACTTTCTCTCTCTCCTTTCCTCTCTTTTTTTGTTCTCTCTCTTTTTTTGGTATTTTTCTCTCTCTGAGATACACGTTCTAACTCTCTCTCCCTTCCCCTTCTCTCTCTTCCTTTTACTCATTTCAATTCAATTCAATTTGCTTTATTGGCATGATGTAACAATGTACATACTGCCAAAGCTTACTTTGGATATTTACAATATGAAAATAATAAGAATTGTCAACGGGACAACAGTAACAACAATAACCAAGGGTCAAAATAACCTTACATTGAACATTAACAATAAGCATAGAGGACATGTGCAGGTCTTTTTTTATCAATTTAATTTGTGCTTCTTTTGCCATTTGCTTGAATATATAGTTGATGTTTTTTACTGCTAGATTGATGCCTTCTTTACTGTGAGTGAATGTGGTATCCAGAAAGTTATTTAAGAGTGTTTGGATATTTTGGTTCCAGGTTGCTTTCTGGTATTCTTCTGTGCTGTTTTGGGCCCATCTGTATGAAATTCTGATGTTGTACAGCTGACTGGGCTGTGAATGTGTGGTTGTTTCCATGTCTGTTCTTTTGAGGAACAATGTAATTTGGCTGTGATCAGACAGAGGTGTTCGTGGCTTGACGGTGAATAAGTTGAGAGAGAAAGGGTCAATGTCTGTAATCATTACTCCCTCACTCCTCATTTTCTCTCTCTCTCTCCCTCACTATCTTTTTCGTTCCCTCTCTCTCACTCTCCCACTCTTTTTTTCATTCTCTCTCTCTCGCTCGCTCGCTCGCTCTCTCTCTCTTCCTTGTACCCCCTCTCTTCCTCATCCCCCCCGCTCTCTCTCCCTCTTCCTTTTACTCCCTCACTCCTCCTTTTCTCTCTCTCTCTCTCCCTCACTCTCTTCCTCATTTCCTATCTATCTATCTATCTCACTCTCTCTTTCTATCTCTCTGTCTCTCTGTATCTCTCTCTCTCTTTCTCTCTCTCATACCCTAAATCTCTGTTTTGTACACCAGCTATCAGTATCACACACTCTGACAGGAGAGGAAAGGAGAAGAGAGGGTATCATGCAGACAGAGGAGAGGAGAACAGGGGAGAGAAGTGTGTGGCTGTTTCAGCTCTTTCTGCTGCCTCTGCAGCTATATCAAGGAGAGCGTCAGAGTGAGTGGCTGTAGATTCATCTGGAACAGAGACACTGTTGTCTGAGGAAAGACAGAGCAAACAGAGGCTAACACTGGTCGCTGCTTTAGGAAGGGATTGCAGAGGAAGTGAGATGCATTGTGAGCCACCGGACCATGAAGAAATGGATTATGGCTAAAATATTACATGTTGCTCCTTTAATATACAGACTAATGCACTTTGAAGATGTTAGATTGTGACTCTAAGTATCAGTTATCTTTAATGTGTGTGTGGAGATGATATGGAATGGATTAGATAGGAGTCAGGGGGGTAATTGGAGCTATTTGCAGAGGTCTGTTTTGCCCTAACTAGTCAAAACCCTGAAGTCTGTGGATGTTACATGATATAATCGGCATTGTTGTGTGTTTTTGCATTCGTGTATATGGCTGTACGCTCACATACAAGTGCAGTGTGTTTTTGTCTGTGTCAAGGAAGGGACAATACTTAGTCACAAGCAAGTTAGCAAGGGGTTTGTGTGTTGCAGTGCAACCTTAGGTTAACCACCAGGGTGTGTGTGTGGCAGTGCAGCCTTAGGTTAACCACCAGGGTGTGTGTGTGGCAGTGCAGCCTTAGGTTAACCACCAGGGTGTGTGTGGTAGTACAGCCTTAGATTAACCACCAGGGTGTGTGTGTGGCAGTGCAGCCTTAGGTTAACCACCAGGGTGTGTGTGTGGCAGTGTAGCGTTAGGTTAACCACCAGGGTGTGTGTGTGGCAGTGTAGCGTTAGGTTAACCACCGGGGTGTGTGTGTGGCAGTGCAGCCTTAGGTTAACCACCAGGGTGTGTGTGTGGCAGTGCAGCATCCTCCCAGCTGTCCACTGCACTGAGGCTAGGTAACACGGTCACCACCGATAAATCCATGATAATCGAAAATTTCAATAAGCATTTCTCAATGGCTGGCCATGCCTTCCTCCTGGCTACCCCAACCCCGGCCAACAGCTCCGCCCCCCCCCCGCAGCTACTCGCCCAAGCCTCCCCAGCTTCTCCTTCACCCAAATCCAGATAGCTGATGTTCTGAAAGAGCTGCAAAACCTGGACCTGTACAAATCAGCTGGGCTAGACAATCTGGAACCTCTCTTTCTAAAACTATCCGCCGCCATTGTTGCAACCCCTATTGCCAGTCTGTTTAATTTCTCTTTCGTATCATCTGAGATCCCTAAAGATTGGAAAGCTGCCGCGGTCATCCCCCTCTTCAAAGGGGGTGACACCCTAGACCCAAACTGTTACAGACCTATTTCCATCCTGCCCTGCCTTTCTAAAGTCTTCGAAAGCCAAGTTAATAAACAGATCACTGACCATTTCGAATCCCACCGTACCTTCTCCGCTTTGCAATCCGGTTTCCGAGCCGGTCACGGGTGCACCTCAGCCATGATCAAGGTACTAAACGATATCATAACCGCCATCGATAAAAGACAATACTGTGCAGCCGTCTTCATTGACCTGGCCAAGGCTTTCGACTCTGTCAATCACCGTATTCTTATCGGCACACTCAATAGCCTTGGTTTTTCTAATGACTGCCTCGCCTGGTTCACCAACTACTTTGCAGACAGCGTTCAATGTGTCAAATTGGAGGGCATGTTGTCTGGACCTCTGGCAGTCTCTATGGGGGTTCCACAGTGTTCAATTCTCTGGCCGACTCTTTTCTCTGTATACATCAATGATGTCGCTCTTGCTGCAGGCGATTCCCTGATCCACCTCTACGCAGACAACACCATTATGTATACTTCTGGCCCTTCCTTGGACACTGTGCTAACAAACCTCCAAACGAGCTTCAATGCCATACAACACTCCTTCCGTGGCCTCCAACTGCTCTTAAACGCTAGTAAAACCAAATGCATGCTTTTCAACCGTTCGCTGCCCGCACCTGCCCGCCCGGCTAGCATCACCACCCTGGACGGTTCCGACCTAGAATATGTGGACAACTATTTTCACCTATACCTAGGTGTCTGGTTAGACTGTAAACTCTCCTTCCAGACTCATATTAAACATCTCCAATCCAAAATCAAATCTAGAATCGGCTTTCTATTTCGCAACAAAGCCTCCTTCACTCACGCTGCCAAACTTACCCTAGTAAAACTGACTACCCTACCGATCCTCGACTTCGGCGATGTCATCTACAAAATAGCTTCCATTACTCTACTCAGCAAACTGGATGCAGTCTATCACAGTGCCATCCCTTTTGTTACCAAATCACCTTATACCACCCACCACTGCGACCTGTATGCTCTAGTCGGCTGGCCCTCGCTACATATTCGCCGCCAGACCCACTGGCTCCAGGTCATCTATAAGTCTATGCTAGGTAAAGCTCCGCCTTATCTCAGCTCACTGGTCACGATAACAACACCCACCCGTAGCACGCGCTCCAGCAGGTATATCTCACTGGTCATCCCCAAAGCCAACACCTCATTTGTCCGCCTTTCCTTCCAGTTCTCTGCTGCCAGTGACTGGAATGAATTGCAAGTTGGAGACTTTTATTTCCCTCACCAACTTTAAACATCAGCTACCTGAGCTGTTAACCGATCGCTGCAGCTGTACATAGTCCATCTGTAAATTGCCCACCCAATCTACCTACCTCATCCCCATACTGTTTTTATTTACTTTTCTGCTCTTTTGCACTCCAGTATCTCTACATGCACATCTTCATATGCTCATTTATCACTCCAGTGTTAATCTGCTAAATTGTAATTATTCGCTCCTGTGGCCTATTTATTTCCCACCTCCTCATGCCTTTTGCACACACTGTATATAGACTTTCTTTTTTTTCTACTGTGTCATTGACTTGTTTATTGTGTTATTGGCTTGTTTATTGTTTACTCCATGTGTAACTCTGTGTTGTTGTCTGTGTCACACTGCTTTGCTTTATCTTGGCCAGGTCACAGTTGTAAATGAGAACTTGTTCTCAACTAGCCTACCTGGTTAAATAAGGTGAAAAAAACTAAAATAAATAAATACATAAAAGGTTAACCACCAGGGTGTGAATTTTGTTATTTTTTAAATGAATGTTTTTTTAGGATCCCCATTAGCTAATGCTGTAACGTTAGCTAATCTTGCTGGGGTCCAACACCAATTAATAAGACATTACAACCAATTACAAATTATGACTTTACAAACAAGTAGATAATACAGACCATTAAAATACCTGACAGGAAACACATTTAACATTCAGTTGATACTTTCTATTTCCTGTCCAGTCATATGGTCTATCTCATTAGATGTTCTTTCTATTTCCTGTCCAGTCATATGGTCTATGTCATTAGATGTTCTTTCTATTTCCTGTCCAGTAATATGGTCTATCTCATTAGATGTTCTTTCTATTTCCTGTCCAGTCATATGGTCTATCTCATTAGATGTTCTTTCTATTTCCTGTCCAGTCATATGGTCTATCTCATTAGATGTTCTTTCTATTTCCTGTCCAGTAATATGGTCTATCTCATTAGATGTTCTTTCTATTTCCTGTCCAGTCATATGGTCTATCTCATTAGATGTTCTTTCTATTTCCTGTCCAGTAATATGGTCTATCTCATTAGATGTTCTTTCTATTTCCTGTCCAGTCATATGGTCTATCTCATTAGATGTTCTTTCTATTTCCTGTCCAGTCATATGGTCTATCGCATTAGATGTTCTTTCTATTTCCTGTCCAAGTCATATGGTCTATCGCATTAGATGTTCTCTCTATTTCCTGTCCAGTCATATGGTCTATCGCATTAGATGTTCTCTCTATTTCCTGTCCAGTCATATGGTCTATCGCATTAGATGTTCTTTCTATTTCCTGTCCAGTCATATGGTCTATTGCATTAGATGTTCTTTCTATTTCCTGTCCAGTCATATGGTCTATTGCATTAGATGGAATTGACCATATAACTGGACAGTACTCTAAGTGTGATAGGACCAGGGATTGACCATATAACTGGACAGTACTCTAAGTGTGATAGGACCAGGGATTGACCATATAACTGGACAGTACTCTAAGTGTGATAGGACCAGGGATTGACCATATAACAGGACAGTACTCTAAGTGTGATAGGACCAGGGATTGACCATATAACTGGACAGTACTCTAAGTGTGATAGGACCAGGGATTGACAATATAACTGGACAGTACTCTACGTGTGATAGGACCAGGGATTGACCATATAACTGGACAGTACTCTAAGTGTGATAGGACCAGGGATTGACCATATAACTGGACAGTACTCTAAGTGTGATAGGACCAGGGATTGACCATATAACTGGACAGTACTCTAAGTGTGATAGGACCAGGGATTGACCATATAACAGGACAGTACTCTAAGTGTGATGGGACCAGGGATTGACCATATAACTGGACAGTACTCTAAGTGTGATAGGACCAGGGATTGACCATATAACTGGACAGTACTCTAAGTGTGATTGGACCAGGGATTGACCATATAACTGGACAGTACTCTAAGTGTGATAGGACCAGGGATTGACCATATAACTGGACAGTACTCTAAGTGTGATTGGACCAGGGATTGAATCACCTGATTCAGAGTGCTAGATGTTAAATACTCTGAACATGTTCTTGTAACAGTAATTCCCTTACCCATCTTAATAACAATATGATCTATGTGTTCTGACCATGATAAAGCTGCTTCCACATGATGTCTAGTAGTTTTGTTTTTTCCACTTCCTCTACATATATTCTATTCATTGACAAATTCAATTGGGGATCATCAGCAAGCAAATACTGTATCTTGAACCAAATACAATACATTTAGTTTAAAATATGTTCAACAACAATTTGTTCATATCAACCCAATTTGTTCATATCAATTTGAGTTTACCTAGTAACAGTTCATGATAAATGACATCAAAAGCAGCACTGAAATCTAGCACCAACTAACTTCCTGTCATCCATACTCTTTACCAATCATCTGTCATTTGTACTAAGGTCGTACTCGTAGAATGCCCTTCTTTGTATGCATGCTGGAAACCCGTTATCAGACAATTACATGAGAAATAACCCTTGATTTGTACAGATACAATTTTTTCCAATAATTGACTTAACACAGGAAGCAAGTTTATAGGACGACTATTAGGACCAGTGAATGCAGATTTTTTTATCCTTTGGTAGTGGAATAACCTTTGACTCTTTCCAGACTTCTGGGCACACCCCATACATCAAGCACGTATTAAAATATGAGAGATTGGGCTAGATATTTGGTTAGCTGTAACTCTAAGCAATTTGGTGTCCAGATGATCTGTTCCAGGTGACTTGTCATCCAAAAGAGACAACAGCATCCTGTCTACCGCTTCCCTTTCTACTTGGTGAAATTCAAACCTGCATTTCCTCTCCTTCATGATACAATCTTTAATGGCAGCGCAGCTCTACTAACTGAGCCACACGGGACAGCCAACACAGTCAAGACAAAGTCACCAACACAGTATCTGGTTGTCCTTTACTTTGCCTTTACTGTAGTCATGTCTTGATGGGGTTTGCTGCCTGATAGAGCACTGGTCTGATACCAAGGATAAGAATATTTAGAAGTAAAGCTTTGCTGTTTCTCTTCCTCTTTTACCTCATTCTCTAACTCTGTAGCAGGTTGGCATGTATTGTCATGAATCATGCCCTGGAGGCAGCTCTGCAAAGGGATCACTAGCTGGCACAGCCACAAAGTCAGAACATTTCATACCTAACCTTAGCCTTAACCACAATGCTAACCCAAATAGCACATTTTTGTTTTCATGAATTTTTACAATTATAGCTAATTTTGACTTTGCAGTTGGCCCGTCTAGCTGGCCCAGAAATCCCTCAGTTCTGCCTCCAGGGCAAGATTAATAACAATAAACGGTTACCTGCAACTCGCAATGCCGCTATCGCCTACTTGCACATCTACCTCTTGCTTCTCCAATCTTCCCACACACCACACACACACACACACACACACACACACACGCACACAAACACACAAACACACACACACTCACACACACACACACACACACAAACACACACACACTCACACACTGGATGTCTTGAGAAACAGTAAGATTCCCCAGTCATCTGTCAGACATGAGAGGGAAAGAGAGAGACAAGGAGGAGAGAGGGAGGGAGGAAGAGAGGGATAGAGAGAGAGCGACAGAGGGAGTAAAGGGGGTGTAGAGGGAAGAGACAGAGAGATGGAGAGAGGGAGGAGGGAAAGCAGAAGGGAGAGAGAAAGAGGGGAGGAAGGAGAGAAAGGAGGAGAGAAAATAACAAATGTAGACTAATCCACTTAGCACATAGATGCTAAGTGGGATCCTTGGGACGCCCCTACCTTAACCCTTACCCTTATCCTAACCTTAACCATAACCCTAACCTTGACGTTAACAGTTTTACATTGCAACATCCCAAGGATCCCACTCAGACTCTTCCGTGAGGGGAACTGACAGGAACAGCCCAGAGTTTTAGTAGTAATGTATTTTTTATTTGATCAGATGATCAGAAAGCTTGAGATGACATTAAAGTAACTGTCCATTGTTTCCAGATTTCTATGAAATATGACCTATAATTAATTACAATATGAGTGAAATAGTTTTTCTTCCAAAAATGTTTAATTAAGTATGTTTTAAAGCAGATTTTCTGTGTTTAAATGGTGTAGGCGTACCCCAACAACATAAACCGGTCATTCAAAATATAAATGCAAGTAGAGCTCCCGAGTGGCGCAGCGGTCTAAGGCACTGCATCGAAAGTGCTAGAAATATCACTACAGACATTGGTTCAATTCCAGGCTGTATCACAACCTGCTGTGATTGGGAGTCCTATAGGGTGTCCCACAATTGTCCAAGTGTCGGGGTAGACTGTCATTGTAAAGAAGAATTTGTTCTTAACTGACTTGCCTAGTTAAATAAAGTTTTAAAAAAGTAGACTGCTGATTGGTCAGCTCATCCTCCTCAGTAGGATGACATCATCCTCTATAAGAATTTTTGAAATGGTGCGTTTGAGATACAAGTTTTTTATGTGTTATTTCCTCCAATTTATGCTTTGGCCACAAATACGAGAATAGGATGAGTCAACAACATTCCAATCTACAGTAACATCACTCTCCTCCAACACTATGTGGAGGAAGTTTAGATTCTGTACAGTACTCCCTGTATATAACCTCCACATTGACTCTCTGTATATAACCTCCACATTGACTCGTACCAGTACTCCCTGTATATAACCTCCACATTGACTCTGTACCAGTACTCCCTGTAATATAACCTCCACATTGACTCTGTACCAGTACTCCCTGTATATAAACCTCCACATTGACTCTGTACCGTACTCCCTGTATATAACCTCCAATTGACTCGGTACCATGTACTCGCTGTATATAACCTCCACATTGACTCGGTACCGTTACTCCTGTATATAACCTCCACATTGACTCGGTACCGTACTCCCTGTATATAACCTCCACATTGACTCGGTACCGTACTCCCTGTATATAACCTCCACATTGACATCGGTACCGGTACTTCCCTGTATATAACCTCCACATTGACTCGGTACCAGGTACTCCCCTGTATATACCTCCACATTGACTCGTACCGGTACTCCCTGTATATACCTCCACAGTTGACTCGGTACCAAGTACTCCCTGTATATAACCTCCACATTGACTCGGTACCAGTACTCCCTGTATATAACCTCCACATTGACTCGGTACCAGTACTCCCTGTATATAACCTCCACATTGACTCGGTACCTGTACCCCCTGTATATAACCTCCACATGACTCGGTACCGGTTCCCTGTATATAACCTCCACATTGACTCTTACCGGTACCCCTGTATAAACCTCCACATTGACCTGGTACCAGTACTCCCTGTATAAACCTCCACATTGACTCGGTACCAGTACTCCCTGTATATAACCTCCACATGACTCGGTACCAGTACCCCTGTATATAACCTCCACATTGACTCGGTACCGGTATCCCTGTATTAACCTCCACATTGACTCGGTACCAGTACTCCCTGTATATAACCTCCACATTGACTCGGTACCAGTACTCCCTGTATATAACCTCCACATTGACTCGGTACCAGTACCCTGTATATAACCTCCACATTGACTCGGTACCAGTACCCTGTATATAACCTCCACATTGACTCGGTACCAGTACTCCCTGTATAAACCTCACATTGACTCGGTACCAGTACTCCCTGTATATAACCTCCACATTGATCTGTACCAGTACTCCCTGTATATAACCTCCACATTGACTCGGTACCAGTACTCCCTGTATATAACCTCCACATTGACTCGGTACCAGTACTCCCTGTATATAAACCCTCCACATTGACTCGGTACCAGTACTCCCTGTATATAACCTCCACATTGACTCGGTACCGGTACGCCCTGTATATAACCTCCACATTGACTCGTTACCAGTACTCCCTGTATATAACCTCCACATTGACTCGTACCAGTACTCCTGTATATAACCTCCACATTGACTCGGTACCTGTACCCCCTGTATATAACCTCCACATTGACTCGGTACCAGTACTCCCTGTATATAACCTCCACATTGACTCGGTACCAGTACTCCCTGTATATAACCTCCACATTGACTCGGTACCAGTACTCCCTGTATATAACCTCCACATTGACTCGGACCAGTACCTCCCTGTATTAACCTCCACATTGACTCGGTACCAGTACTCCCTGTATATAACCTCCACATTGACTCGGTACCAGTACGCCCTGTATATAACCTCCACATTGACTCGGTACCAGTACTCCCTGTATATAACCTCCACATTGACTCGGTACCTGTACCCCCTGTATATAACCTCCACATTGACTCGGTACCAGTACTCCCTGTATATAACCTCCACATTGACTCGGTACCAGTACTCCCTGTATATAACCTCCACATTGACTCGGTACCAGTACTCCCTGTATATAACCTCCACATTGACTCGGTACCAGTACTCCCTGTATATAACCTCCACATTGACTCGGTACCGGTACTCCCTGTATATAACCTCCACATTGACTCGGTACCGGTACTCCCTGTATATAACCTCCACATTGATCGGTACCAGTACTCCCTGTATATAACCTCCACATTGACTCGGTACCAGTACTCCCTGTATATAACCTCCACATTGACTCGGTACCGTACTCCTGTATATAACCTCCACATTGACTCGGTACCGGTACTCCCTGTATATAAACCCACATTGATCGGTACCAGTACTCCCTGTATAACCTCCACATGACTAGTACCAGTACTCCCTGTATATAACTCCACATTGACTCGGTACCAGTACTCCTGTATAACCTCCACATTGACTCGGTACCAGTACTCCCTGAATAAACCTCACATTGATCGGTACCAGTACTCCCTGAATATAACCTCCATTGCTCGCCACCGGTACCAGTACTCCCTGTATATAACCTCCACATTGACTCGGTACAGTATCCCTGTATATAACCTCCACATTGGACTCGGTACCAGTACTCCCGGTATATAACCTCCACATTGACTCGGTACCAGTACTCCCTGTATATAACCTCACATTGGCTCGGTACCAGTACTCCTGTATATAACCTCCACATTGGCTCGGTACCAGGACTCCCTGTATATACCTCCCATTGACTCGGTACCATACTGACCTCCACAGTGACTCACGGTACTCCTGTATATAAACCTCCACATGACTCGGTACCGTATCCCTGTATATAACCTCCACATTGAATCGGTACCGGTACTCCTGTATATAACCTCCACATTGACTCGGTACGGTACTCCCTGTATATAACCTCCACATTGACTCGGTACCGGTACTCCTGTATATAACCTCCACATGACTCGGTACCAGTACCCTGTATATAACCTCCACATTGACTCGGTACCAGGTACTCCCTGTATATAACCTCCACATTGCTCTGTACCAGTACCCCTGTATAGATACCTCCACATTGACTCGGTACCAGTACTCCCTGTATATACCTCCACATTGCTCGGGTACCAGTACTCCCTGTATATAACCTCCACATTGACTCGGTACCAGTACTCCCCTGTATATAACCTCCACATTGACTCGGTACCAGTACTCCCTGTATATAACCTCCACATTGACTCGGTACCGAGTACTCCCTGTATATAACCTCCACATTGACTCGGTACGTACTCCTGTATATAACCTCCACATTGACTCGGTACCAGTACTCCCTGTATATAACCTCCACATTGACTCGGTACCAGTACTCCCTGTATATAACCTCCCACATTGACTCGGTACCGTACTCCCTGTATATAACCTCCACATTGACTCTGTACCGGTACTCTCCCTGTATATAACCTCCACTTGACTCGTGTACCAGTACCCCTGTATATAACTCCACATTGA
Organism: Salmo trutta; assembly: GCF_901001165.1. NCBI lineage: Eukaryota > Metazoa > Chordata > Actinopteri > Salmoniformes > Salmonidae > Salmo > Salmo trutta. Next base: position 6,620,108 of record NC_042974.1, on the reverse strand, counting down.
CCCCTCGGTACCAGTACTCCCTGTATGAACCTCAACCGCCACATGTGACTCGGTACCCGGAGGTACTCCCTGTATATAACCTCCACATTGACACTCGGTACCGGTACTGACCTTCCCTGTATATAACCTCCACATTGACTCGGTACCAGTAACTCTCCCTGTATATAACCTTCCACATTGACTCGGTAACCAGTAATCTCCCTGTATATAACCTCCACATTGACTCGGTACCAAATACTTCGCCCTGTATAGAACCGCCACAGTGAGCGTCTGGTACCAGGTACTTCCCTGTATAGAACCTCCACATTGACCGTCGTACCAGTACTCCCTGTAATATAACCTCCACATTGAACTCGGTACCATGTACCCCCTGTATATAAGCCATCCCACATGACTCGGTACCAGTACTTCCCCCCCTGTATATAGCCTCCATCATTGACTCGGTACCCAGTACTACTTACTCCTGTATATAACCTCCACATTGACTTCCGGTACCAGTACTCCCTGTATATAACCTCACATTGACTCCTGGTACCAGGTAACTCCCTGTATAGTAACCTCCACATTGACATCGGCTAACCAGTACTCCCTGTATATAACCTCCACATTGACTCGGTACCAGTACTCCCTGTATATAACCTCCACATTGACTCGGTACCAGTACTCCCTGTATATAACCTCCACATTGACTCGGTACCAGTACTCCCTGTATATAACCTCCACATTGACTCGGTACCGTTACTCCCTGTATATAACCTCCACATTGACTCGGTACCAGTACTCCCTGTATATAACCTCCACATTGACTCGGTACCAGTACTCCCTGTATATAACCTCCACATTGACTCGGTACCAGTACTCCTGTATATAACCTCCACATTTGACTCGGTACCGTTACTCCCTGTATATAACCTCCACATTGACTCGGTACCGGTACTCCCTGTATATAACCTCCAGACTGACTCGGTACCAGTACTCCCTGTATATAACCTCCACATTGACTCGGTACCGGTACTCCCTGTATATAACCTCCACATTGACTCGGTACCGGTACCCCCTGTATATAACCTCCACATTGACTCGGTACCAGTACTCCCTGTATATAACCTCCACATTGGCTCGGTACCAGTACTCCCTGTATATAACCTCCACATTGGCTCGGTACCAGTACTCCCTGTATATAACCTCCACATTGGCTCGGTACCAGTACTCCCTGTATATAACCTCCACATTGACTTTGTACCAGTACTCCCTGTATATAACCTTCACATTGACTCGGTACCAGTACTCCCTGTATATAACCTCCACATTGACTCGGTACCGGTACTCCCTGTATATATCCTCCACATTGACTCGGTACCGGTACTCCCTGTATATAACCTCCACATTGACTCAGTACCGGTACTCCCTGTATATAACCTCCATATTGACTCGGTACCAGTACTCCCTGTATATAACCTCCACATTGACTCGGTACCAGTACTCCCTGTATATAACCTCCACATTGACTCGGTACCGGTACTCCCTGTATATAACCTCCACATTGACTCGGTACCAGTACTCCCTGTATATAACCTCCACATTGACTCGGTACCAGTACTCCCTGTATATAACCTCCACATTGACTCGGTACCGGTACTCCCTGTATATAACCTCCACATTGACTCTGTACCGGTACTCCCTGTATATAACCTCCACATTGACTCGGTACCAGTACTCCCTGTATATAACCTCCACATTGACTCGGTACCAGTACTCCCTGTATATAACCTCCACATTGACTCTGTACCAGTACCCCCTGTATATAGCCTCCACATTGACTCGGTACCAGTACTCCCTGTATATAACCTCCACATTGACTCGGTACCAGTACTCCCTGTATATAACCTCCACATTGACTCTGTACCGGTAACCCCTGTATATAACCTCCACATTGACTCGGTACCAGTACTCCCCTGTATATAACCTCCACATTGACTCGGTACCAGTACTCCCTGTATATAACCTCCACATTGACTCTGTACCAGTACTCCCTGTATATAACCTCCACATTGACTCGGTACCAGTACTCCCTGTATATAACCTCCACATTGACTCGGTACCAGTACTCCCTGTATATAACCTCCACATTGACTCGGTACCAGTACTCCCTGTATATAACCTCACATTGACTCTGTACCAGTACTCCCTGTATATAACCTCCACATTGATCGGTACCGGTACTCCCCTGTATATAACTCCACATTGACTCGGTACCAAGTACTCCCTGTATATAACCTCCACATTGACTCGGTACCAGTACCTCCCTGTATATAACCTCCACATTGACTCGTTACCAGTACTCCCTGTATATAACCTCCACATTGAATCGGTACCGGTACCCCTGTATATAACCTCCACATTGACTCTGGTACCAGTACTCCCTGTATATAACCTCCACCATTGACTCGGTACCAGTACTCCATGTATATAACCTCCACATTGGACTCGGTACCAGTACTCCCTGTATATAGCCTCCACATTGACTCGGTACCAGTACTCCCTGTATATAACCTCCACATGACTCGGTACCAGTACTCCCTGTATATAACCTCCACATTGACTCGGTACAGTACTCCCTGTATATAACCTCCACATTGACTCGGTACCAGTACTCCCTGTATATAAGGCCTCCACATTGACTCTGTACCTGGACCCCCTGTAATAACCTCCACATTGACTCGGTACCAGTACTCCCTGTAGTATAACCTCCACATTGACTCGGTACCAGTACTCCTGTATATAACCTCCACATTGACTCGGTACCAGTCTCCTGTATATAACCTCACATTGACTCTGTACCTGTAACCCCTGTATATAACCTCCACATTGACTCGGTACCAGTACTCCCTGTATATAACCTCCACATTGACTCGGTACCAGTACTCCCTGTATATAACCTCCACATTGACTCTGTACCAGTACTCCCTGTATATAACCTCCACATTGACTCGGTACCGGTACTCCCTGTATATACTTTAGTTTATTTAGTAAATATTTTTCTTAACTCTTATTTTTCTTATAACTGCATTGTTGGTTAAGGTGTAGACCTTAAACCTTTCGAGCCATAAGTAATAATTTCACGGTAAGGTCTACACTTGTTGTGTTCGGCACAAGGGACAAACACAATTTGATTTGATTTGATTTGGATTCGGCTCTGGAGAAATCTACTGCACTCCTGACAGAGTAGCTGCAGTAGCTGAGAGATTAGTCTGTAGGAAATAGTCTCTGCACACACTTAAATCAATGTAATGTCAGTGTTTTAATGTGCCATTAGCAGTGAGCGTTGATGTACTTTGAAGACTGTCTTTTCTACAACACTCAGCCTACCAACATCCTGCTGCGAAGTAGCTCAACCATAAGATGTTAACTTACATTAATGTCTTGTATAATTTCACAAGCAAAGACAAAGTACTGAACTAAACACAACGCACTTGTATCTACTTGGGAGAAGTATCTTTGCCAAAGACAAAACAGAGACAAACAAAATGTGAATTTACAGAGAGAGAGAGAGAAAAGGTTCCTCTTCAGAACTAGAACATCCCCATAATGGCTGTAAACACAGCAGATTTAATGGGATGCTTACATATCACAATTATTATTTTGTGCTGTGAGCGGGACGCAAAAGTCTCTCACTGTTTTTTTACTCCAACTTCCTCTCTCTCAATCGTTGATGCGCTCGTCATGGATGATTGGTGGTTGGTTGTAACTTAAGCGCTTCATTACCCTTCGAACTCAAGAGCCGTGATGAAGCCCAACCGACCATCTCTCTACCGTTCTGTATTGTACAGTACTCTGCAGAACGTTACCAGCAGCAAACAGTGAATAACAACAGAATGTTGAGATGGGAAGCAAAATTCTCTGAATGAGAGAGAGAGAAAGAGAGAGAGTGAGAGGATGTGTGTGTGTGTGTGTGTGTGTGTGTGTGTGTGTGTGTGTGTGTGTGCATGCGTGCGTACTGGAGCGCAGACCCAAGAGAGATGAGATGAACTCAGAAGTCATGAGTCAGACAGTTCATGTTCTATTTAGAAACATAACCGTCATGAAGAGCTGCTGAACTCACTATATGATAGGAGATATGGGACCAAAACATGTCCCAGTGTAGGCTAAAGTCTTCAAGATAAAGGTTACTATTTATCAGGGAAGATAATACATTTACTATAGCTGTGTAGAGAAATTGTTTGAACACACTGGTTGAAGTCCAGCTTAGAGGACCATGGTTGAAGTCCAGGTCAGAGGACCATGGTTGAAGTCCAGGTCAGAGGACCATGGTTGAAGTCCAGGTCAGAGGACCATGGCTGAAGTCCAGCTCAGAGGACCATGGCTGAAGTCCAGCTCAGAGGACCATGGTTGAAGTCCAGCTCAGAGGACCATGGCTGAAGTCCAGCTCAGAGGACCATGGTTGAAGTCCAGCTCAGAGGACCATGGCTGAAGTCCAGCTCAGAGGACCATGGTTGAAGTCCAGCTCAGAGGACCATGGTTGAAGTCCAGCTCAGAGGACCATGGTTGAAGTCCAGCTCAGAGGACCATGGTTGAAGTCCAGCTCAGAGGACCATGGTTGAAGTCCAGCTCAGAGGACCATGGTTGAAGTCCAGCTCAGAGGACCATGGTTGAAGTCCAGCTCAGAGGACCATGGTTGAAGTCCAGCTCAGAGGACCATGGTTGAAGTCCAGCTCAGAGGACCATGGTTGAAGTCCAGCTCAGAGGACCATGGCTGAAGTCCAGCTCAGAGGACCATGGTTGAAGTCCAGCTCAGAGGACCATGGTTGAAGTCCAGCTCAGAGGACCATGGCTGAAGTCCAGCTCAGAGGACCATGGTTGAAGTCCAGCTCAGAGGACCATGGTTGAAGTCCAGCTCAGAGGACCATGGTTGAAGTCCAGCTCAGAGGACCATGGTTGAAGTCCAGGTCAGAGGACCATGGTTGAAGTCCAGCTCAGAGGACCATGGTTGAAGTCCAGCTCAGAGGACCATGGCCGAAGTCCAGCTCAGAGGACCATGGTTGAAGTCCAGCTCAGACGACCATGGTTGAAGTCCAGTTCAGAGGACCATGGTTGAAGTCCAGCTCAAAGGACCATGGTTGAAGTCCAGCTCAGAGGACCTTGGCTGAAGTCCAGCTCAGAGGACCATGGTTGAAGTCCAGCTCAGAGGACCATGGTTGAAGTCCAGCTCGGAGGATCATGAAAAGAGGCCACTTTGAAGACAGTGGACCATCTACAGAAGTGATGATTCCAGGCTGTCTGATGGTGTGGTATGATGTAGGCTTGCCGGCTAGGCTGTCTGTGATAGGCTGTCTGATGGTGTGGTATGATGTAGGCTTGCCGGCTAGGCTGTCTGTGATAGGCTGTCTGATGGTGTGGTATGATGTAGGCTTGCCGGCTAGGCTGTCTGTGATAGGCTGTCTGATGGTGTGGTATGATGTAGGCTTGCCGGCTAGGCTGCATGTGATAGGCTGTCTGATGGTGTGGTATGATGTAGGCTTGCCGGCTAGGCTGCATGTGATAGGCTGTCTGATGGTGTGGTATGATGTAGGCTTGCCGGCTAGGCTGTCTGTGATAGGCTGTCTGATGGTTATGTTATGATGTAGGCTTGCCGGCTAGGCTGTCTGTGATAGGCTGTCTGATGGTGTGGTATGATGTAGGCTTGCCGGCTAGGCTGTCTGTGATAGGCTGTCTGATGGTGTGGTATGATGTAGGCTTGCCGGCTAGGCTGTCTGTGAGAGTCTGTCTGTGATAGGAACACAGTCAGTCGCTGTGAGCTGTGACAGCCAAGGCAGGGAGTTCCTCTCTCTCGCTCCCCATGTCACGTCACTATAAGTCATATCTGTAACCTCCATACCCACCCCCAACTGACCTGTACACACACAGAGACACACACAAACACAAACACACACACACAGAGACACAGACACAAACACACACTCAAACACACCTCCCTGCTCAGCTCCACTCATTGTGGGTCAACAAACCAGGCAATTAGGGTATCCATGCAGATGGATGAGAGCAGACAGCCACTGGGGGAGTTGCAGAACTAGCAAACACACACACACACACACACACACACACACACACGGTGGGGTGTGGGTGACCAGGACTTCCTTTAATTTCCACCTCAGGGTGATGCCTGGCCTGGTCCACAGTTTGGTCTGTTTTAGTTGTGTGTGTGTGTGTGTGTGTGTGTGTGTGTGTGTGTGTGTGTGTGTGTGTGTGTGTGTGTGTGTGTGTGTGTGTGTGTGTCAGCCCACCCCAAGAATCCACCACTATATAATATTTATTCAAATCAGGCCCAGGCACAGCCCCCATCATCCTACAGGCACAGCCCCCATCATCCTACAGGCACAGCCCCCATCATCCTACAGGCACAGCCCCCATCATCCTACAGGCACAGCCCCCATCATCCAACAGGCACAGCCCCCATCATCCTACAGGCACAGCCCCCATCATCCAACAGGCACAGCCCCCATCATCCTACAGGCACAGCCCCCATCATCCTACAGGCACAGCCCCCATCATCCAACAGGCACAGCCCCCATCATCCAACAGGCACAGCCCCCATCATCCAACAGGCACAGCCCCATCATCCAACTGGCACAGCCCCCATCATCCAACAGGCACAGCCCCATCATCCAACTGGCACAGCCCCCATCATCCAACTGGCACAGCCCCCATCATCCAACTGGCACAGCCCCCATCATCCAACTGGCACAGCCCCCATCATCCAACTGGCACAGACCCCATTATCCAACTGACACAGCCCCCATCATCCTACAAGCACAGCCCCCATCATCCAACAGGCACAGCCCCATCATCCTACAGGCACAGCCCCCATCATCCAACTGGCACAGCCCCCATATCCAACTGGCACAGCCCCCATCATCCAACAGGCACAGCCCCCATCATCCAACAGGCACAGCCCCATCATCCAACTGGCACAGCCCCCATCATCCAACAGGCACAGCCCCATCATCCAACTGGCACAGCCCCCATCATCCAACTGACACAGCCCCCATCATCCAACTGGCACAGCCCCCATCATCCAACTGGCACAGCCCCCATCATCCAACTGGCACAGCCCCCATCATCCAACTGGCACAGACCCATTATCCAACTGACACAGCCCCCATCATCCTACAAGCACAGCCCCCATCATCCAACAGGCACAGCCCCATCATCCTACAGGCACAGCCCCCATCATCCAACTGGCACAGCCCCCATATCCAACTGGCACAGCCCCCATCATCCAACAGGCACAGCCCCATCATCCAACAGGCACAGCCCCCATCATCCAACTGGCACAGTCCCCATCATCCAACAGGCACAGCCCCCATTATCCAACTGACACAGACCCCATTATCCAACTGGCACAGCCCCCATTAACCAACTGGCACAGCCCCCATTATCCAACTGGCACAGCCCCCATTAACCAACTGGCACAGCCCCCATTATCCAACTGGCACAGCCCCCATTATCCAACTGGCACAGACCCCATTATCCAACTGGCACAGACCCCATTATCCAACTGGCACAGACCCCATCATCCAACTGGCACAGACCCCATTATCCAACTGGCACAGACCGCATTATCCAACTGGCACAGACCCCATTATCCAACTGGCACAGACCCCATTATCCAACTGGCACAGCCCCCATTATCCAACTGGCACAGACCCCATTATCCAACTGGCACAGACCCCATTATCCAACTGGCACAGCCCCCATTATCCAACTGGCACAGACCCCATTATCCAACTGGCACAGACCCCATTATCCAACTGGCACAGCCCCCATTATCAAACTGGCACAGCCCCCATTATCCAGCTGGCACAGACCGCATTATCCAACTGGCACAGACCCCATTATCCAACTGGCACAACCCCCATTATCCAACTGGCACAGACCGCATTATCCAACTGACACAGCCCCCATCATCCAACTGGCACAGCCCCCATCATCCAACTGGCACAGACCCCATTATCCAACTGGCACAGACCCCATTATCCAACTGGCACAGCCCCCATTATCAAACTGGCACAGCCCCCATCATCCAACTGGCACAGCCCCCATTATCCAACTGGCAAAGACACCATTATCCAACTGGCACAGCCCCCATCATCCAACTGGCACAGACCCCATTATCCAACTGGCAAAGACACCATTATCCAACTGACACAGACCCCATTATCCAACTGGCAAAGACCCCATTATCCAACTGACACAGACACCATTATCCAACTGGCACAGACCCCATTATCCAACTGACACAGACCCCATCATCCAACTGGCACAGACCCCATTATCCAACTGGCACAGACCCCATTATCCAACTGGCACAGACCACATTATCCAACTGGCACAGCCCCCATTATCCAACTGGCACAGACCCCATTATCCAACTGGCACAGCCCCCATTATCCAACTGGCACAGCCCCCATTATCCAACTGGCACAGACCGCATTATCCAACTGGCACAGACCCCATTATCCAACTGGCACAGACCCCATTATCCAACTGGCACAGCCCCCATTATCAAACTGGCACAGCCCCCATTATCCAACTGGCACAGACCGCATTATCCAACTGGCACAGACCCCATTATCCAACTGGCACAGCCCCCATTATCCAACGGGCACAGACCGCATTATCCAACTGACACAGCCCCCATCATCCAACTGGCACAGCCCCCATCATCCAACTGGCACAGACCCCATTATCCAACTGGCACAGACCCCATTATCCAACTGGCACAGCCCCCATTATCAAACTGGCACAGCCCCCATCATCCAACTGGCACAGCCCCCATTATCCAACTGGCAAAGACACCATTATCCAACTGGCACAGCCCCCATCATCCAACTGGCACAGACCCCATTATCCAACTGGCAAAGACACCATTATCCAACTGACACAGACCCCATTATCCAACTGGCAAAGACCCCATTATCCAACTGACACAGACACCATTATCCAACTGACACAGACCCCATTATCCAACTGACATAGACCCCATCATCCAACTGACACAGACACCATTATCCAACTGGCACAGACCCCATCATCCAACTGGCACAGCCCCCATCATCCAACTGGCAAAGACCCCATCATCCAACTGACACAGCCCCCATTATCCAACTGCCACAGACCCCATTATCCAACTGGCACAGACCCCATTATCCAACTGCCACAGTCCCCATTATCCAACTGACACAGACCCCATCATCCAACTGGCAAATACCCCATTATCCAACTGGCACAGACTCCATTATCCAACTGGCACAGCCCCCATTATCCAACTGGCACAGACCCCATTGGCTGCTTTTCCTACGCTCTGCGGTCCGACTCCTCCCAAACCATCTCATTTTGGTTGAGGTTGTGTGATTGTGGAGACCAGGTCATCTGATGCAGCACTCCATCACTCTCCTTCTTGGTCAAATAGCCCTTACACAGCCTGGAGGTGTGTTGGATTATTGTTCTGTTGATAAACATATGATAGTCCCACTAAGCCCAAACCAGATGGGATGGCGTATCGCTGCAGAATGCTGTGGTAGCCATGCTGGTTGAGTGTAACTTGAATTCTAAATAAATCACAGACAGTGTCACCAGCAAAGCACCCCCACACCATAACACCTCCTCCTCCATGCTTTACGTTTAGAAATACACATGCAGAGATCACCCGTTCACCATAACACCTCCTCCTCCATGCTTTACGTTTAGAAATACACATGCAGAGATCACCCGTTCACCATAACACCTCCTCCTCCATGCTTTACGTTTGGAAATACACATGCAGAGATCATCCGTTCACCATAACACCTCCTCCTTCGTGCTTTACGTTTGGAAATACACATGCAGAGATCATCCGTTCACCATAACACCTCCTCCTTCGTGCTTTACGTTTGGAAATACACATGCAGAGATCATCCGTTCACCATAACACCTCCTCCTCCATGCTTTACGTTTGGAAATACACATGCAGAGATCATCCGTTCACCATAACACCTCCTCCTTCGTGCTTTACGTTTGGAAATACACATGCAGAGATCATCCGTTCACCATAACACCTCCTCCTTCGTGCTTTACGTTTGGAAATACACATGCAGAGATCATCCGTTCACCATAACACCTCCTCCTCCGTGCTTTACGTTTGGAAATACACATGCAGAGATCATCCGTTCACCATAACACCTCCTCCTTCGTGCTTTACGTTTGGAAATACACATGCAGAGATCATCCGTTCACCATAACACTGTGTCTCAGAATGAAACGGCGCTTGGAACCAAAAATCACCAATATAGACTCCAGACCAAAGGACGCATTTCCACCAGTCCCTTCTGCTTATTGGTGTCCTTTAGTAGTGGTTTCTTTACAGCAATTCAACCATGAAGGCCTGATATACACAGTCTCCTCTGAACAGTTGATGTCTTATTTATTAACCTTTATTTAACTAGGCAAGTCAGTTAAGAACAAATTCTCATTTACAATGACGGCCTATCAGGGAACAGTAACTGCCTTGTTCAGGGGCAGAACGACAGATGTTTTACCTTGTCAGCTCAGGGATTCGATCTTGCAACCGTTCGGTTACTAGTCCAACGTTCAAACCACTAGGCTACCTGCCACCCCATGTGTTCAGCATAGCGCTGGATGGTTTTTGTGACTGCACTTGAAGAAATGTTCAAAGTTCTTGACATTTTCTCGATTGACTGACCTTCATGTCTTAAAGTAATGATGGACTGTCATTTCTCTTTGTTTATTTGAGCTGTTCTTGCC